>NW_027204272.1:0-34160 GCF_024711535.1 Dipodomys merriami | reverse complement strand
TTATCAAGCATTGTAGTGAGTTCAAACGTCTTAAGTGCTCTGTAAATTAAGGTGAATTTGAAATAGGAAGAAGATTCTCAGATCATTTTGGTTGTGAGTGTATGAGCTGTACATTAATTTCCCAAGTGTACAGGAGTTAACAAAAGTAAGAGAAACAATAGCAATAATAGGAAACAGAGAAGTTCTGTGTTTTAGTATAAGGGTTCAATGCAATATAGAAGACTTTAGAAATAAGACAACATTGAAACAATAAAGCCAAGTCCAGTATGTAGATTTATGGGAGTGATATAGAGAAAGCACTACTACTAAGTGGAACATGAAGCATGAGGCCACTCCCTTTCTAAGTCATGCTTGCTACTAAGTGGAACATGAAGCATGAGGCCACTCCCTTTCTATATCATGCTTGCTAATCAGGAAAATTTGAAAAAAGTAAAATGGAAGAATGATTATGTTTCCAATGCACGTCAGATATAAGAGCATGGACTTAACTGGAAAAAAGAGTCCATCTTGAGAGAACATGCATTATACTAGCAATGAACCTGGTGGCTAAGATCACATTTCTTTTTCTTTCCTTTTCTTATATTCTTTTTTGTTGTTGTTGGTCCTGGCACTTGAACTCTGGGACTGGGCGCTGTCCTTCTGCTATTCAGCTGAAGACTAGAGCTCTACTACTTGAACCACAGTGCCTCTTCCAGTTTTCTGGTAGTTATTGGAGAAAAGAGTCTCCAGGACTTTCCTACCCAGGCTGGCTTTAAACCCCAATCCTCAGATCTCACCACTACTCAGCTTACGATCACATTTCTAACAGTATACACCCAGGATATGTAATGTGTATGTTCATCTATCTTTATATGAATTCTTGAGTTAAAAATCTGGGCTACAGGTTAGACTTTACACTCACAAAAATGTTTGTAGTGTAAAAGTTGATACTCCTGGAAAAATAAAATCTAAAAATGTAAATGAGTCTGGGAAGTTCAGTTTGCATCCAGCCTGGGAAGAACAGGCTTTGTGACACTATGTATAATTAAACAGCCAAAAGATGGAATACCAATCATGAGCAAATTGCTGAAGAATAAGAGCTTGAGGATTTTGCATACATACATACATACAAACATACACATACACACAGAGGCACTTATATGTGCACTCACAAATACACAAATGAAACAACTCTCAGAATATGTAGAAAAGTTAGAAAACAATAGAAAATATGTTCTGAGTAAGACTAGAATCAAGTGACAATTTGTAATATTAGAAAGCCCACAAGTGAAATTTCTTCAAAAAAGTTGAGAATACTACATAGGTAGGGACCGGAGATAGTAAGAGAGTCAAGTAATCATTATTAACAGGATCGAGTCCATGGAGGAAGGAATCAGAGACCCCTGCAGGTGCATCTGAAAATGTTCATATCCTTGTCAAATGCTAGAACATCTTTGAAAATAGTACATAAACAGTCTGAGCAGTCAGTCTAGTGGATAAGATCATAAGAGGAGTTCAAAATTGCTAGTCTGTTTCTAGATTAAATAAACCAACAAACTATGGCAAGGCAATGTGATACAAGCCTGGAATTCTAGCACTCTGACTAAGACAGGAGATTAGAGAGTAGAATTACATAGTGATACCTTCCCTGGATCAGGTAGTATAATTTCATCTCAATAAAACAATCCAAACAATTAGAAAGGAATACACAGTTGGAAGATTGGGCTAATTTTGTCACTAGGTTTTAAGAAGTCAAGTTTCCTATTGAAATGCAACTCATACGTAATCCTGACTTGTGTTTTAAATGCTCTCTTCATTATAGAACATTCCCAGATGCAAAATGGCTCATGATTTCTATCTAAAAATTTGCAAAAGTAAGTAATCCAGCATCATTCTGTTGGATTCCAACAGAATGATGAAGGATTACAAAAGCTTAAGCCTGGAGAAAAAGCAAAGATTGTCTAATGTAGGACTTTGTAGACCTTGCTAAATTAGAATTTAGATTTTAAATAAATATTTTGGTTTTGTTTGTAATTTAATAGTCTATAAGATTCTACAAAATTATTTTTAAGTAGAGGGTTTAATTTAAATGATTCTGGTATTCTATTTTCCTAGAATATACATTCAAGAGAGTTATAATTAGAACTTAGTTAATAGATAATTCCCAACATTTCATGTACAACATGATAATGTGAATAATCTAGACAGAGTTGCCAACAAATGGATGACATTAATTTACAAATTTAGAAAAAGAGCAATGTTTTGAGGGTTTGGTATAATATGGTATGAAGAGAGTAATTGTGTGACATCTTCTTTCTTCTACCTATATGAAACACAGTAAGCAATTTCCTTAATTATGTGCCTCTCTATACATTGAGAAAAATGCTAGGTTTGGGGTTTGTTTTCATTTTTGTTTTTGTTTTATTGGTTTGTCCTAGAGCTTGAACTCTGGGCCTGGACACTCTCTGAGCCTGGTTATGCTCAAGGCTTGTTCCCCACCACTTCAACCTCAGTGGCACTTGTGCCTGTTTTTTTCTGAGAAGTATTGAAGATAAGATTCTAAGAAACATTCCTGCCTGGGTGGGCTTTGTTCCATAATTTTCTGATCTTAGCATCCTGAATATTTATGATAGTTTTAAAAGTATAAATATACATAATATTTGCAAGTTCTATTCTCAAGAATACCACTGGGGGAAAAATGATGCAACTCAGTTTGTTGTGGTCTTCTTTCCAGAACAAGGAGGGCATCACATTAGCAGAGGTAGAGTATTTTTTCACAATAGAGATAAGCTATTCATGATGTGAATTAAGTAACTTTAAGGTGCACCTTACAAATTGGAAACTGTTGGGATAGGATGACTTTATGGCATAAATCTTGGGATTGATGGTCATAGAAATAATAGCTTACTCTGATAAAAATTGTTACTCTTGAAGAATTAATTATTACAGATGTTTCATAGTTTTATCCTGTACCAGAATATGGCTATTTTTCTGTTGACTTCTCAATCTATAACAGCCCATTGGAAAGTGCATCTATTGCAGAATTTCATAACATGAAAACAGGTACTGTTTTGAATCTCTCAGGTATGGAATGTTGAGAATTTAAAAATGAGTAGTTATTAGTCATATGAACATATACTCGGTCCTCTTAACAACTTATTTACCTTTAAAAGTTATGTGTTTCCATAGAATTAAACTGTTTTCGGTTTTAGTATAAAAAAGTACTAAATTTATTCTTTTTTCAAAATATTGGCAAATTCATTGTGAAAATATTGTCTAGAGGATAAAATTCAAGTTGATGACCCTCTGATAAAGAAGGGGTAATTAATTCAAATTAGATGCCAAAAAGTATTGCTTTATAAAAAGTTTATACATAAAGAATAATATTTACTATATCAATACAGTGAAATTATATTTTTTATGCAGCTCATTATTTAATCTTATTGTAAAAGTGATGTACAGTGGGGTTACAGTAATTGTAAGGTAGTGAATACATAACTTTTCAAACTTTTTACCATTCCTCATTTTTCTCACAGTTTTCCTTCACCCCTTCATACCTCCCAAGTTTTAATGCACATTTCCAACATATTGTCTTGTGAGTATTGCTATTGCATTGGTTTTTACTTTGTCCTTTGTCTCACCATTTTGTTGTTCCTCTTCCCTTTCCTAATTATGGTAAATGTATACACAATACAAAGTCAAATACAGCAGGGATAAACCATAGGGGAAAACCCAAAGAAAACAGAAATCACATAGTACATCAAAAACAACAACCACAAATGAAAAAAATCGGTTTCCCTATGTAGGCTTTCATGCAAAGAAATCCATGGTAACTTAGTAGAGTGGGAGCAATGTGGCTAAAGATAGCTCTTTTTCACATTAAACAACACGAAACAAACAAACCTCAGAAACCTTGCTGTAAATCCTGTAGGTTCCCTTGAGAATTGTCCTTATCCACGAAATATACTCTCACTGTGTGAAACAAGGTTGTAGTGGAATTTAAATTCAAATTTCTTTAAAAAAAGACTTCAAAATTTGTGAATTAACCTTTAATTACCAGTCATTCTCTGAAAAAGATAATTTGGGTCAAAATATTTAGGGAGAAAGTGATCTCCACAATGAAAGAAGGTATTGGATTTACACTTTTGTGTTTGTAACACTTTCCACAATGTCTTTGCCTGTGAAGCAGTGAAACTGAGAAAAACAATCTAACTGGATACTTCAAACCAATGATTTCACATTTCTTTTATTTTTTTTATTTTATTTGAGAACATACTGTACAGAGGGGTTACAATTACATGGGCAGGATAATGCATACATTTCTTACCAAGCATTGCAGCCTCCTCCTTTGTTTACCCTTCACCTCCCTTCCCAGCCTCCCCCCTCCCCTCCCCCCTCCCCCCCACCCAATCATACCCCCCTACCCCCCCCACACCGACATTGTAAAGCTGGTTTTGACATGACATTTTGTACTTCTCATTGTTGCAACAGGTCCACCTGAATCCTTAAACGACTTGTTTGTCCCCATCTCCTCCACATGTTATACTGACATCAAATATAGTGAAAGCGGGGGTTACACTGTGGGGGAGGGACATACACAGCAACAAAGAAATAATCTTATAAATGCGTTAGAAACACATGCATGAAAGAAACGAAAACATTAAAATACATATTTAAGGGTTCATTTTCCTAACATCACATTATCTGACCTTTTCCGCTTGACTCATACCTATACTAGATATTGCAAATAAGGGAAACCATGGGACCTATGTTTCTTTGGGCCTGGCTTACTTCACTTAATATAATTTTTTCCAAACCTTTCTATTTCCTAATTTCTAAGTGGCTCACAAAACATAATATCCTTAAAAACGTAATATAGTGAAGATTTCTCTTATTATGTACGCCAAAAATTTTGGGTTCAGAAAAGAAATGAGTAAATGGAAGCTTAACTAGAAGCCCTAGATAAGCGTATTGGCTTCAGCAGTGGAGGGAGGCCAAAACTTTTCAGTATACATTTTGTTAATATTTTTGCTACCTAAAGTGATTTTACGGAGCCTATTTGGCTCACTACTATGCAGAATAGATTGAATGAAGACATGAAAAAAATTCCACATCGAAATGAGGCAACATAAAAGAGTTTAAAAAGAGAAATCATGAAGATACAGCAGTGGCGGAGACTGTATAGTCCTTCAGCTTCGCTACACTTGAAGCCATAAGCTGTGATTAATTGGAAATCAGGCAAGAGCTAAGAGAAGGACATAGAAGTAGGACATAGAAGCATTGTCCTTTTGTAACAGACACTTTCTTCCAAGGTATGGGTGATTTAATTCTATTCTCCTCCATACATCTTGTTGAGCAAATGCAAAACCAAGAGAAATATAATCTATTGAAGTAATTTTGCAAAGAATAACTTCCCTGTTCCTGATATGGTATCTAAAGAAAGTCTTAAGAGAGAAGATAAAAGTGCAGTATTTCTCGGTTTCCTCTAAGCATCTTGTTAGCAAAATATATCTTTGAGATTAGAATTGATTGAACCAAAAAGGAATGGAGCACTTACTTTTCTGGGCACTTTAGACAGAAGACTTTCAAGGTAAAAGCAAACAGAAAAAAAGTATAGCCAAATATTTGTGATCACACTTTCTTGGGCTTGTTTCCTGGAGACAAAATTTTATATTAGATTTGTCCTCATTAACATAGATGTTGTTTCATGGCAACCATATGCAAGAGGGAAGTTTAATGGACTCGCTTGGACATGTAAACAGCATGATAGAAAAAAATGGTAAATAATATGTAGTGAATTACTTTGACCAATTACTTTGCCAGAACAAAGAAGGAAATACATAATTCAAAATTAATTGACTTAAAAGTATGAAGAAAGAGTAGTGAAGTGAGATGGGAGAAAACAGAGGATTGTTTTCTCTCCAGTGGAGTAATGGGTTCTTGATCTTGTTTCTTCCATGCTATCTTCACAAGCTATCAAGTGTGTCTCAGGACTGGAGTATCCAGTTCAGACAAAGAGAACTCACAGAAGAAAGATAATATTTTCAGCAGGTGTAGGTGATTTATAACCTTAGACAATCTATTTAAACCTGTTCAAAATTCTCCTCTACCCCAAACTTCCCTCTTTGAACAGTTTTGTTTGCTTTTCCCAAAACTGTTCTTCATTAACTGCTTAAAATTTTGAGAGGCCATATTCATACTTTCTAGAGATTGCTGTTTAGTTGTGATTTTTGTGTGTTTTTGTTTTTGTTGTGTTTTTTAACTGAATTTCAAAAGGTTGTGCAAGTGTGTTACAATTAAATATACCCATCTAATTGTCCAATACTCCTGGATCAGAGTGACTCCTTCTATCATTGTCAACCAACCCCTTTTGCAAGAATTATTTCAGATTTACCACTTCCTTTGTCATTTGTGTACATTTAATAGTCTAGCTGTACTTGCCTCTTGTTCCATTTTTCATTCATTCTATGTCTTGACTATTATTCCTCTCTGGTTTAAACTTCCTGATAGTCATTCTGTTAAACTGTTAATACTTTGAAAGGTTTATATACATTCCATGGAGTTTCAAACCTGCATATACTTGAATTGATGTCAGCTTATATTTCCATAATTTATACATCTGCAGTAACAATTTGGAAGACTGGAGACATGAAACACCTAGACATGATTTTATTCTCATCCATTTGGAAGATTAATCTTTAGTCAATAAGAAAGTTTAATAATGGCTTAGAATGTATTCCTAACTACCAATTTTTATAAATGGCTTTGTACAATGGTTTGTGATTATTTTATTTTACATGGGATAATATTTTCTACTAATTATAAGTTTTGGAAAAAGAAGAAAATTAAAATTTACTACTATAGAGGAATGTGATAGAAATAGAAGATGGATTTTATGACATATGTCTGAGGAGTACCAATATTCAAGATTTAAGTCATATTTCTTACTATGTTATACAGATAGGGAAAACATAAAACAACATATGATAAGGCAACTATTTGTGACTTTTTAAAAACTACCTTATTAAGTGATGAAATTAACTTTATTAGCTAATGTTTGGGTTTGAAATATGGAAAGCTGATCTCTTTAACACATTTCTGGAAGGCACCTACTGAGCAACACAAATGGTGGGTGGTACTATTTCTATGCTTTAATGAATGGGTGAACCTGTTTGACATTAGTGCTGGGAAAATAAATCAACTCTATTGTAACCTGTTCCCTACACTTGAAAAACTTGTAATGTCACTAAGTTTCATCTATTTGTCAAAAGTTATTTTGGCAAATGGGATTTTAAAAAGTTTATTTGAAAAGGAATACACTTTCCTTAAATATAGGTTATCATTGGTTTGAAAGTGACAACATTTTTATACCACAGAACCAAGTTGTACTGAATTACCAGTGTTTTGAAGCACTAAGAATCTTCTCAATTAATGTTTTTCTGAATTAAATTTGATCTCTATGTCAAGTTTTCCAGGACTTGGTAGACCAATTTAGGATCTTTCCTTCCAGGAACTATTTTTTTGGCCCACTTATGCTGGACTGAAATCTTTCATTAATTATTAGGGGAGGGGTATTAAAAATAGTTTATGACACTTTGTGATCTTGTTCACTGATATGTGCTAGTCATCTGTAAATTGAAAGTTTGAATTACAGTACTTTCTCTCAGATTTGGTGATCTCATCCTTCATTTTAAGTTGCCTTGCATTTCACAATTGCTTACTGCAAATTCCTGCATCTCAAGGAATTGGGGCCCTGAAATATAGGAAATGAGAAATTGAGATGGGTCTTCAATTAGTTTCTGTTGGCATGTTGCATGGGCCTAGGTGAGAAGTCTTGCCTCTGTTATCTCATGATGCAGATAACTGGGACCTGGGATCCTAGGACCCATGAGTCTTGCAGAAAAATAATATTTTTTAGACATCATATTTGGGCATAATCAGTAGGAATGCTTCAGAAATATGGAGAAAAACAGTTTGGGACCAGCAAGTTAAAACAATAAACAGAGCAGTAGAGTAAAATCCCTTATAGATTAGAGGAAAACAACATTGCTTTTTGCCATGTGAATTCAGAAGACCAAGAACACTTAGAAGGTATCACAAGTTTATACCGAAGACATTGCACTGATACTTTTTATATTCTAATATATATTCTAAACCTAATTATTTATATTCCAATTCTATTTATTGGAATAAATAAATTATCAACTAATTCTAGTATGTTTCACTGTGTGAAATATATAATCAGTACATATAAATGTAAAATATATAACTATATATAATATAATAAAAAGGCACATGTTTTGCATTGTTCTGTTGTGGTTAGGGTATCAAGGGCAACGGTGTTTTAAAGTATTATTCCATTATCTCTACTTTAGTGTTTGACAGAGTTATACCTAAAGCTTTACCATTTGTAGATTTATAGCCTGAAGGCAAGAGGAAACATTGTGATTAAAACATTACCAATTTAAGACCTGATAACGAGGAAAACATATGGACTTCTCCTGCAACTATGAAAATACTCGGTGTTAGAAAGGCAGTATTGTAAGTTCCTCCATGGTTGGATGGTATACATGCCAAGACATTAGGTAATCATGCATATGAACAATTTTTCACCTTTTCTTGGCATTAGCTACTTTTGAAATGGTAGGTATAACTAAGAATTAAAATTTGACAAAATACCTTCTAGTCTGAACAGTTCTGTCTGAACTGTTCATCTCTCTATGATCCCTAGTAACTAAGATTACGTTTGTTCCAGTAAGACAATATATGCTGTCAGGGTAAGATATTCTAGTTGGTCCGTTCCTACATGGAAGAAGGATAAAAGGTCAGGTAGACATTTGTGCCAGTAACACCTCATTTTGGAATATTTCAGTTGCAGAAGTTTAGAAGTAGCTCTTATGCCAGGCTTACTTTGAATCCATTAGCTCCACAAATCTAACTCAGTTGATAAATAAGTACTTGAAAAACCATCATCTTTGGACCTAGCTATAAATACTTGAAAGTACTGTCAAATCCCAAATGAAAAAGACTTAAAAAGTCATTGACAAAAAAATTTGCTCAAGAAAATGTGGTATATATACAAAATGGAATTCTATGCCTCTATCAGAAAGAATGATATTGCCCCATTTGTTAGGAAAGAGAAAGGCTTGGAAAAAATTATATTAAGTGAAGTAAGCCAGGCCCAAAGAACCATAGGTCCCATGGTTTCCCTTATTTGCAATATCTAGTATATGTCTGAGTCAAGCAGAAAAGGTCAGATAAGGTGATGTAAGGGAAATGAACCCTAAGATATGTATTTAAATGTTTTTTTTTCTTTCATGCGATTGCTTCTAACGCATTTATAAGATTATTTCTTTGTTGTTTTGTATGTCCCTCCCCCACAGTATCACCCCTGCTTTCACTGTATTTGATGTCGGTAAAATTTGTGGAGGGGAAAGGGAAAAACAAATCGTTTAAATAGGGATAGAGGTGGACATATTGCAACAATTAGATAAACAAGTCGTTATGTCGAAAAATGAACTTTACAACTTTGGTGCAGGGGGGTGTAGCGGGGAGGATTGGATGGGGGAGGATGGGAAGGGATGGAAAGGGAAAACAAAGGAGGAGGCTACAATGCTTGATAAGAAATGTACTCATTATATTTCCCATGTAATTGTAACCCTTCTGTACAATATTTTCACAATAAAAATTAAAAAAATTAAAAAATTAAAAAAACAAAACAAATTTTGCAAATGTGAGCAATCGACTGAACAATATCATTTTCCCCACTATTCTCAGAATTTTAGGGAAATAAGATCAATAGCATTGTTGGGAATAATAAGTTTTCCTTGTTACAAATAGGCACCCAAGGACATAAGCCTGTATAAAGATTGCATCATTAACTACTTAAATTTAGAGGATACTACATGTTTCAGCAGCACATATACCCAAATTATAACAATACAGAGATTAACATGGCACTTGCACAAGGAAGATATGAAAACTTGTGAAGTATTCCATATTTTTCCTTCTTCAGATGCAAAAAATGAAAAAGTGAAAAGTTAATTACAAAATTACAAGTGCAATAATCCACATAATTCATATAATTAAAAGTTAGTTTGACATCAGTGTATTAAGTCTTCAACTTAGAAAGGCCTTTACATAGCAAAACCTTTACAAAACTTTTGAAATTAGGCATCATTGTCATTTTATCCCAAAGAAATATAATACTATAAGGACCTAGGAAAAAAGGAATCTTAAACTGTTTCTATATGGAATGCAATCTGAGAGGACACAATAATGAACCTATATATTATAAAACAATGTCAAATTCAGAGTATATCTAGGAGAGAATGAAATAGATTATTGACATTATACAAACATAGAATATAGAATATTTTAAAAATATACTTTTTCAGACAAGCACCAGAAATACTTTAGTTTTTCTACTACTCATTTCAACAGATAAGTTAAAATTATTTCTGATTTAAAAAATAACAAATTCTGTAGAACTCATTATAGATGTATACAAAAACTCTTGAATACATTTTAACATCAAAGGCAGGCAATTCACTTGGAAGAATTAAATGGAATCTGTGAATTTTTACAGTAAGTTATTGCTGTTGCTGGGCATTGGAGGTTCACGCCTGTAATCCTAGCTACTCAGGAGGCTGAGATCTGAGGATTCGAATTCAAATCTAGCCTGGGCAGGAAAGTGCGTGAGACACTTATCTCCAATAAAGCACAAGAAAACTGGAAGTGGAGCTGTGGCTCAAGAGGTAGAGAGTTCGCCTTGAGCTGAAGAGCACAGGGAGAGTGCCCAGGCCCAGAGTTCAAGCCCCACGACGGACCAAAAAAAAAGACATTGCTGTTATTTGGATTGTGAAAATATTTTGTATGGACACAATGGATGGACTGGCATTTTTGAAATTTAAGAAACTTAGCCGAACCATTAGGACTTAGGAGAACAATTTGTACGATCTTCCACAACTTAAAAGAGTTAGTGATATATACTTATCCTTTTGGCAATATCAAATGCAGTTTCTTCCAAGTTGTTCTTCATGCCTGGTTTGACAGAATGGTTCAACAGAAAGAGTTCCAGCATATCTTCTCTGTCTCAGTTCTGAGCAGCAAGATGCAAGGGGGTCAAGAGGTCTTTAATTTGAAATAATGAAGGGGGAAGATGGCGGAGGAGAAGCTGGAATCTGAACAAGCTCTCGCATAGAAAGCAATTTTAGAGTTCCAGTGAACAGTCCTAAGCCAGAGAATCACACCAAGTGTGCCATCACAGGACAGAGAGTTAGACAAGAGAGGGGAAGCCAAGGCAAAAAGAAGCACCTGAGTGCTCACCAGCAGCCGCCGCAGCGACGGCAGCGGCAGGGTCAAAAGCAGCGGAGACCACAGCCGGGGGCCATACCTGAGCGCTCACACAGAGTCCGGGACGAAGGAGCCAGACGCAACGGGCGAGCAGATTCTACTCAACACCAGCAAGAACCAACAAATAGCGGACATCTTCATCCTGCAGCTTGCAGACCAGAGACGACCCAGGATCCAAGACTCGGCGTGAGTAGAAGCCCGACTTCCTCACTCCTTCTTAGGGATCAGAGGAGGGAAAGCCACCCCTCCCCCCCCAGCACCAGTGATCTCCATCTTGGATACCAACAAAGCTCGGAGGAGCTGCCAGCTCCAACCCAGGCCTTGGAATAAAACGAGTCATTTAGCAGGTCACAAGAACTTAACGGCAAAGTGACCTGCCAGACTCGGCTCCATCCAGGGAAAAGTCACCCAGCTCAGGCGCCAGCCATTGGAGTGGCTTCCCTCACTGGGTAACCAGAGCCAGAGGCTGCCCCTCCCTCTAGCAGCCTCAACAATCAATTGAAAAACAGAATCCCTGAGAACTGCTCCAGGCTGGGCTCTGGGAGATTTTTTTTTTTTTTGCACAAAACAGTCCCAGGAAAAAGCTACTGATTGTTGAAAGGCCTCAACTCTACCCAGAATTTAGCCTCACCACTGCATACCCCTCTTTTGTGATTCTCAAAGCAGATCACCCTCCTAGAAAACTAACCTGGGAGGGGGATCTCAAAATCTTGGGTAAAGCAGAGCATTTTTCTGCCTCTTCCAACAAACCGACTTAAGAAACCAATCAAGCCACAGGACCTCAAGCTGACCAGAGACTCCAACAAAAGGCTGGTTACAGACAAAAGGGAGATACAGGATTCTTCCCACCCCGCCCCCCCCCAAAAAAAATCAAAGGACTTTTTTTTTTCTTTTTTCGTTTTTTCCTTTTTTTTCTTTCTTTTTTTCTTCTTCTTTTCTTTTTTATTGTTTGTTTTTTGTTTTTTGCTACCTTAAATATATATATATAATTTTTTTTCTCTTTTAAAACTTTTATTAATCTTTAATTTTTGCCTCTTCTGAAAAAATAATTGATTTCCAGTAACTTTTTTTTTGTTTTTTCTCCTCTTATAATTTTTATTTTAGGAATATGTAAATGAGCGTTTTCCTTTCTTTTCTTATCTTCTTTCTCTTTTTCTTTCTTTCTTAATTATCTTTTTGTTTTTTGTCTAGCTCTACTGAACTTCTGATCTTTTCTTCTCCCTTTCCCATCCTTAAAGTTTTTCACACCTCCTCTATGTCCCTCCCTTTCTCACAACATATTCACATTCCTCTCTAAATAGATGGTCTTTTAATCTCTACAATAACATTAATTTTTATGTTTCTATTTTTTTTCTGGTCTCTTTTCATTCCCCTATCCCTCTCTTCTTTTTCTCTCTCTCTCTACTTGCATCCTACCCAATCCATTTCCTGAATTGTGATTAGGACATAGTTAACTCTCCCTGTGCCTCCCCACACCAATCTATTCCTATTTTTCACCCACATCTCTCCCTAATCCTAATAATTTCTGGTTTTCCAAATTCTTTTCTGCGGTTCAAAGTCCTTTAAAATATAGTTGTTTGATGTTGAATAGATGTATCTGTGGAACTAGATTGTATCTGTAGACTATTGACTGTACAAATGCAAACTTTGGTTGATGGTTGCCTTAAGATAGTGTTCTAGCACAAAACTGGTACTATCTTCATCTCAAATGGGCAGAGTAAGCCAGAAAAACACAAGAAAAATGGCAAATCCGGGTATCTCAATTCCCAATCTTGATAATCAGGGGACAGATCAGATAATGAACAATCCAGAGGAGAGTTCCCAAATAGCTCTACAAACACTGGTGGCAAACATGATAAATGAGAAGCTTGACAACTTACAAAGGACTCTGTATGAGCGTGAGAGGGAGAGAGAGGAGGCATCCCAGAAGTTTATACAGGAATATCATAAGCGTGAGGAAGCTACTCAAAAACTGATACAGGATTTGCGTGAACAACTTGAGAATACTCAAAGAGAAAGGGAGGAATGGCGTGAGCAGGCTGAAACACGCAAAGAGAACTGCAGGAATCCCACGAACGTGAGGAAGCTAAACAAAGAGTAATACAGGAATTGAGAGACCAGGTAGAGAACACACAAAGATCACTAAAGGCATCCATAGAATCCATTAACAAAGAGCTGAAGGAAGTCAGGGAGACCACAAAGGGAATGCTGAATGGTACCCAACACAAGGAATGGGAGTCCAAAGAAACCATATCCAATCAACTAAGTGATTTGAGGACAAACACTGAACACCAAATTAAGGAAGTAAAGAAATTCATACAAGACCTAAAACAGAGCTTCAACAAAGAACTTGAAGCTATCAAAGCTGACCAATTAGAAGGAAAAGAGATTAAAAACAAAGTAGAGAGTCTTGACAGCAGGTTAGACCATGCAGAAGATCGAATCTCAGGGATTGAAGACAGCCTAGATATTATAGAGAAAGAACATACAACCATCCAAGACAAGTCCAAGAAATGTGATAGATCTATCCAACACCTGGAAGACACCATCAGAAGGCCTAACTTAAGGATAATGGGTGTAGAGGAGCACCTACAAACAGAAGTTAATGGTCTAGGAAATTTGTTTAACAGGATCCTAGCAGAGAACTTCCCAAACATGCAAAAAGATAGGCCTATTCAGATACAAGAAGCCTTTAGAACCCCAAATAGACCAGACCAGAATAGGACATCCCACCGTCACATTATAATACACACAGGATCAACTCAGAACAAGGAAAAGATCCTTAAAGCTGTCAAGGAGAAAAGGGTAATCACCTATAAAGGGAAACCAATTAGAATCACCTCAGATTTCTCAGCAGAGACAATCAAAGCAAGAAGAGCCTGGAATGATGTATGCCATGCCCTAAAAACAAACAACTATCAACCAAGAATACTGTACCCAGCTAAAATCTCCTTTATAACTGAAGGCCAAATGAAAACCTTCCACAGCAAAGAAAACTTGAAACAATACATCTCCACCAAACCAGCCCTACAAAAGATTCTTAAAGATGTCCTACACATAGAAAACAAACAAGACCACAATAAAAGCCAACAACTGCACCCAAACTGAGAATCAAAGAACCATAGGAAGAACCCAGATTTCACAGCCCCCAAGAAGGTAGATAACATGGCAGGAACTCCCAAATACCTCTCAGTCCTATCTCTTAACGTTAACGGACTGAACTCTCCAATTAAGCGACATAGACTGTCTAGTTGGATTAAAAAACAAGACCCTTCTATCTGCTGCCTGCAGGAGTCACATCTTGCCCGTAAAAACAAACACATTTTCAATGTTAAAGGCTGGAACAAAATCTACCAAGCAAACGGCCCTCATAAACAGGCGGGAGTTGCAATCCTAATATCAGATAAAATAGACTTCAAATTAAAAATCGTGAGAAGAGATAAAGAAGGTTGCTACATACTAATTAAAGGATCTCTCTTTCAGGAGGATATTACAATTCTAAATATCTATTCGCCAAACAATGGAGCACCCAAATTTATCAAAGAAACACTACTTTCCCTCAAATCCCATATAGATCCAAAGACATTAATTGTTGGGGATTTTAACAAACCACTCTCCCCACTAGACAGATCAACTCGGCAAAAACTCAACAGAGAAACCGCAGATCTAAACAGCTGCATAGATCAACTAGACTTAACAGACATTTACCGAACATTTCACCCAGCAGCATCAGAATACACGTTCTTCTCAGCAGCACATGGAACGTTTTCTAAAATAGACCACATTCTAGGCCACAAAGCAAACTTGTCTAAATTCAGAAACATTGAAGTTATACCCTGCATTCTCTCTGATCACAAGGGAATAAAATTAGAACTAAACACCAAAAGCCACCAAAGAAAGTCCGGTATCACATGGAGGCTGAACAACACACTGCTGAATCAAGAGTGGGTCATGGAAGAGATTAGAAAGGAAATTCAAATGTTCATGCTATTCAACAAAAATGAACACACAAATTACCAGCTCCTCTGGGACACAGCAAAGGCAGTACTCAGAGGCAAGTTTATAGCTCTGAGCTCCTACATCAACAAATTGGAGAGATCTAAAACTAGCAATTGAATGACACATCTAAACCTCCTTGAAAAAGAGCAGCAAGGTAAACCCCAATCCAGTAGACGGAAAGAAATAATCAAAATTAAATCAGAATTAAATGAATTAGAATCCAAAAAAACTATAGAAAGAATCAACAAAACAAAGAGTTGTTTCTTTGAAAAACTTAACAAAATTGACAGACCCTTAGCAAATCTTATCAGAAAAAGAAGAGAACACACCCAAATTAATAAACTCAGAGATGAGAATGGAAACATCACCACAGAAACAACCAAGATTCAGAACATTATAAGGGAATACTTCTCAAAACTTTATGCTAATAAGTTCGAGAACTTGACAGAAATGGACCTCTTCCTAGCAAATATTGACATGCCAAAAATAAACCAAGATGAGTTAAACTATCTTAACAGGCCCATATCAAGCATTGAAATAGAAACAGCAATAAGAGACCTCCCAGCTAAGAAAAGTCCAGGACCAGATGGTTTTACAGCGGAATTTAACAAGGCCTTCAAAGCAGAACTCACACCAATTCTCCTCCAACTCTTCAATGAAATTGAAAAAGAAAGCTCACTACCGAACACATTCTATGAAGCCATCATAACCCTCATCCCAAAACCAGGCAGGGACTCATCAAAGAAAGAATACTATAGACCCATTTCTTTGATGAACATCGATGCAAAACTTCTCAACAAAATTTTGGCAAATCGACTTCAACAATTCATCCAAAAAATCATACAACACGATCAAACAGGATTCATTTCAGGGATGCAAAGCTGGTTCAATATACGCAAATCAATTAATATTATTCATCACATCAACAGGAGCAAGAACAAGAACCACATGGTTATCTCAATAGACGCAGAAAAAGCATTCAACAAGATCCAACACCACTTTATGATGAAGGTTTTGGAAAAATTAGGAATCCATGGAACATTCCTCAATACAATAAAGGCTGTATATGACAAACCTACAGCCAGCATTATACTCAATGGTGAAAAACTAAAGCCATTTCCTCTTAACTCAGGAACAAGACAAGGATGCCCACTCTCTCCACTTCTCTTCAATCTAGTATTAGAATGCCTAGCTACAGCAATAAGACAAGATGCAGACATAAAGGGGATCCAAATAGGGAAAGAAGAAATAAAACTCTCCCTCTTTGCAGATGACATGATCTTGTATTTAAAGAATCCCATAGACTCCACTCCCAAATTACTCAAGCTGATTCAAAACTTTGACAAAGTAGCAGGTTATAAAATTAACCCCCCAAAATCAATGGCTTTTCTGTATGCCAACAATGAGAAAAGTGTGGCTAAAATTAGGAATGCAACTCCATTTGTAATAGCCCCACAAAAAATAAAATACCTAGGAATTAACTTAACTAAAGAAGTGAAGGACCTCTATGATGAAAACTTTAAAATCTTGAGAAAGGAAATCAACACAGAACTTAAAAAATGGCAAAACCTCCCATGCTCCTGGATTGGCAAGATTAACATCGTGAAAATGGCAATACTTCCCAAGGCTATCTACAAATTCAACGCGATACCTATCAAAATTCCACCCTCATTCTTCAAGGAAATAGAAGAGGCAATCCAAAAATTCATATGGAACAATAAAAGACCCCGAATAGCAAAAACACTTCTCAACGGAAAGAACACTGCTGGAGGAATATCAATACCAAATTTCAAACTCTACTATAAAGCCATAGTAATCAAAAGAGCTTGGTATTGGCATAAGAACAGACCTCAGGACCAATGGAATAGAATTGAAAACCCAGAAATGAACCTACAGACCTATAGCCATCTAATCTTCGATAAGGAAGCTAAAACAATAGAATGGAAGAAAGACAGCCTCTTCAGTAAATGGTGCTGGCAAAATTGGTTAACTACATGTAGAAAACTAAAGCTAGATCCTTATATATCACCCTGCACCAGAATCAACTCCAAATGGATCAAAGACCTTGAACTCAAAGCAGACACTCTGAAAACATTACAGGATGGAATAGGAGAAACCCTAGGTCTCCTTGGCTCAGGCCGAAATTTTCTGAATAGAGACCCGGAAACACAACAAATCAAAGAAAGGTTGGACAAATGGGATTGCATAAGGTTGCAGAGCTTCTGCAGGGCAAATGACATAGCTAGCAAGATCAATAGAAAGCCCACGGATTGGGAGAAGATCTTTACTAGCCATACAACGGACAAGGGTCTCATATCTAAAATATACTTGGAACTCAAAAAATTAAACCACCCAACAACAAATCCTCAAAGAAACAACTGCCCAATAAATAAGTGGGCGAAAGACTTAAAGAGAAGCTTCTCTGAAGAAGAAAGAAGGATGGCCATTAGACACATGAAGAAATGTTCAACATCCCTAGCCATAAAAGAAATGCAAATCAAAACAACATTGAGATATCACCTCACTCCAGTTAGAACAGCAAAAATCAAGAACTCTAACAACAACAGACGCTGGAGGGGATGTGGACAGAAAGGAACCTTACTTCATTGTTGGTGGGAATGTAAACTTGTTCAACCACTTTGGAAAGCAGTATGGAGGTTCCTCAAAAGACTTCACATAGATCTCCCCTATGATCCAGCAATCGCACTTTTGGGCATTTACCCAAATGTATACAAACAAGACCACACTAAAGCTACCAGCACAACTATGTTTATTGCAGCATTATTTACCATAGCTAAGATATGGAACCAACCCAGAAGCCCCTCAGTAGATGAATGGATCAAGAAAATGTGGTATATATACACAATGGAATTCTATGCCTCCATCAGAAAGAATGACATTTCCCCATTTGTTAGGAAATGGAAAGGCTTGGAAAAAATTATATTAAGTGAAGTAAGCCAGGCCCAAAGAAACATAGGTCCCATGGTTTCCCTTATTTGCAATATCTAGTATAGGTATGAGTCAAGCGGGAAAGATCAGATAATGTGATGTTAGGAAAACGAACCCTTAAATATGTATTTTAATGTTTTCGTTTCTTTCATGCATGTGTTTCTAACGCATTTATAAGATTATTTCTTTGTTGCTTTGTATGTCTTTCCCCCACAGTGTAACCCCCGCTTTCACTTTATTTGATGTCAGTATAACATGTGGAGGAGATGGGGACAAACAAGTCGTTTAAGGATTCAGGTAGACCTGTTGTAACAAGGGGAATTACAAAATGTCATGTCATAGCAAGCTTTACAATGTCGGTGTGGGGGGGGGAGGGGGGTATGATTGGGTGGGGGGAGGGGGGAGGCTGGGAAGGGAGGTGAAGGGTAAACAAAGGAGGAGGCTGCAATGCTTGGTAAGAAATGTATGCATTATCCTGCCCATGTAATTGTAACCCCTCTGTACAGTATGTTCTCAAATAAAATAAAATTAAAAAATTAAAAAATTAAAAAAAAAAGAGGTCTTTAATTTTGGCATTGGTATCTGCCTCATGATGAAGTAAGAAAGAAGCCACTCGTATTATTCCACGTATATCCACTGTGCAGGGGTATCCAGCCATCTACAGTTATTGCATGTGTCACTTGAGCCACCAACTCACGAACAATGGGTAATTGTCCACTGTAGGCTTCCCGATGAAGAGGGGTATACTCATCATCATCCCTCATATGCATATGAGTGGCCTTTTTGGAAAGTAGTCTCCACACTGTAGTAAGCTGATTATTTTAAGCATCCCAAAGAAGAAATTTGCTTGGATCCTTCTCCATTTTTTTCTTGCAATTGATACCATTCCTCACTTTTTCATCTTGTTCCTCATCTTCATCAGAATTGCCTAACCAGAGACTTTGAGAGCCAGTCGGAATGAGGTGTCTATGTAGTTCCCTAAAAGGTCACGTTGGATGAACTGGTCAGAAATACCCCATGAGTTTTTCACCATGATTTATTTTCTCTTTTTCCCTTTTTACTATTCTAAACTATTCTAACTGGAGAGTAGGGAATTGATGGAGAGCAGAGGAAAGATTTTCCTCCGTATTCAAAGTACAGACTGAAAATGAGGGCCAGTGGTGTCTTCAGGTGCAGCTTATTCTAGGAATGAGAAAATATGAAATAATGCTTTCTATATAAATGATTTGGGAAATGGCAGAGCAGAAAGTGAAATGATGCAACCAAAAATATAAAAGCAAAATAAATGAGGATAATTATGCAGCAATCATATTATCTATGAGAACTATGAAAGAGAGAGAGGAAGAAAGACAGGTGTGCAATGACCTAGCTAGCCATAAAATCCATGCTTCGGATCAATTTATAGGGCAAACAAAATTTTATTTTTTTAAAGAGATGGAAATCAAATTTATGTATTTACTTGAAATTCGTAAATACATTTTAGTAGCCTACATAAAGAGGCATAGCTTTGACCAAATTACAGACAAGAATCTAAATCCTGATAATTCTAGTAACAGATCTGACTGAAATAATTTGAATCACACTTTTCCTGTACAATGAAAGAATAGGTCCAGGCTAGGAAAGCAGCTAGAGAAGGCAGGCCAATTGTATCTGTGAGAAAACTTTGTGGAAACTGGTATTGAGGATTACTTTCTGGTGCCACTTGCACTGGAAGCATGATTCTGAAATATTGCTTGCTGATTCTGAACTATTGCTTTGATCATTATATTCTCCAAGAGGAAAAAGTGAAAATTGATTGCAAAGGACTACTAACAGATTTTGACTTCTCATTAAGCACCTTCAATGATAAAAATCACATGAAGAAAATAGACAGGCCTACTTTTTTAGATGAAAACAAGTGTCTTTAAAAAAAAAAACAAGAAATTTAAGTAGTCATGAAAAGGACTTCTATTTTACTACTGAATTATACATTTTTTCCTAATGTTGGGTAACAATAAATAATGGATCTTTTAGAAAGCTCTTAAAGCTCATATGTTCAATAATGAATTCTCTTACACTATATCATGGTATTTTTTGTGTATGGAAGAAATTTCCATTACTAACTTGATGTTCTGACAAGAAAATATCATCACTGTATGTCTTGCTTCTATTCTCTCAGTTTTAAATTACTAAGTATGTGCATTAGATAAGTATAGAGGAAAAAGTAGAAGCCCCACTGATGGCTCATGTATTTAATCCAAGCTAATCAGAAAGATGAAATCTGAGGATTGTCGTTCAAAACCAGACCAAGCAAAAAAAAAAAAAGTCCATTAGATTCTGATTTTAAAGTAACCAGCAAAACCTAGAAATGGAGCTATTACAAACAGTAAAATGCTAGCCTTGAGAAAATAAAACAAAAAAAATTCTGGGAAAGAGCCAGGCCCTGAACCAAACAAATGACTTACTTAATTTGTCAATTAATTAATTAAAAATACATTAAGAAGTCACATGTAGAGAGGCAGGAAATATGTAACACCAGTGGTGACTGGATTATGTATTATTTTGTAATAAGGCAAATCATCATTTGTCCTAATCACTAATATTTCATTTGAACTTTTTGTACGATAAACCCTCAATTTAGCATGTATGTATATGTGTGTGTACATGTGCGCACATGTGTGTGTATGTGTGCATGTGCTATTGCAATGTTGCTTGCCAATGTGGAAAGGGTGAGGCTGAAAAGAGCTATCTGTTTTGCAGTGTTTTTATTTATCAGTGTTTTGTCATGTCATTTCAGTGGAACTACCCTTTTGTACATTTTATTTTTCAAATAATAACGTCATCATAATCCAAGCATTTACAACATTAAGTTAGGTAAAAGAGACCGCTTTCAGCTCTTATTAAATGTTAGGTAAGAAGACACTGACCTAATTAAGTAGTAAGTTATTGCTGTAAGATGATTGTTAGTACAAAATAGGTATTTGATCACTTAACTTGGTTATACAGTTCAGATATACTCATGGAGTGAGTTTGACAGACTTGACCAAATAAGTATTACTCTCTGGTTATTCCTGTGAAACACAAGATGGATAAACTCCAGATTACTGTTGAAAATAACTTCCTTTGTAAGATCATATCTATTCTCACTAAGAGATAATCAACCCCATATTATGTTTGAATATCACATCTTATTGACTGAAAATAAGTATTGTGGATATGCTTGTTAGATATTCCTTTCAAAAACAAACAAACAAAAATTATGTGTCATCTCCAGATTGTGGATGTATTTAAAGTTATTTTGTACATGCAAAGGGACATTCACTAATGGCTCTTTTGTGGGAGCAACTATCACAACTTTAACAGATAAGGCTTTTTGGATATCTTTTACAATATAAAGAACATCCCAGAGCGAGTCTTGCAATTTCTGAAAACCCTTTGAATATTTAAGTATTATTTCAGTTCATTGACTATAGAGCTCAAGACATTTCTGAAATAAATATCGTTAAGGTCTGAAAATGTAAGTGGGTATATAGGCTTTTTATGAATCATTTTATGAAAACCCAGTTTTTATGAAAGTAAATGAAATAGAATAAAAGAATGTAAGTGAATTTGGCAAGCTAATTATTATTAGGACTTTCTTTTCTATTAACACAGTCCTTTTCATGTAGAGGATGCATTTAAATTATTTCCTTTGTGTCTCTGTACTTCAGTTAGTCTTAGAACCTTTATAGTTATAAGAGTGAATTTGTAGTATAAATAAAGATCTTTTAAAATAATTAAGATTAATCTTGTGTTTTGTGTCCTGCTCCCAAGAAAATAAGTTATTTTCAAGTGTTAATAGTTTATCATTATTATTATCATTGTCATAAGGAATCTTTAAAATGCAGTAGTATTGATGTCTTTTTAAACCAATTGTATTCACAAGTTGGAGAGTCTTTAATTCATGCTTAGGTGTTGTTGTCTATGATTCTTAACCTCTCATTCCTAACTTTAATGACAGGTCATACTGCATTTTGGGGTATATGAAAGATAAAAATATTTATCTGTGGTCAAAGGTAATTTTTATATCAGTGTTGGTTTAATAACATTTTAAAGTAGTACCTTTCTCTCAAAATGTTTGGTATAAAAAACAATCAAAATACTTCTAATGGTAAACAATATAGGTGAGCTACAATGTGGAAATGATTGGTCCATAAGACCTGCAGTATGTTTTCATCAGAAATTGGGTAGGTCATTCTTTCAATATGACTTTAAACATAGATGGGTCCCCAGGCAGTGCAGTGTTGAATCATGGGATAGAATATGATTTCTACTATTTTGAGCTAGAAATCAAGAATGTTATAGTTTGGCAGTTCCTTTCACCAGGGAGGTATAAATTGATTATGAACTTGGAGTTTTCATATTACAGTACCCTATTTTCTTTTTATTTTCCTTTTTTTTTTTTTTGTTTTTTTTAGTTAGTCATGGGGCTTGAACTCTGGGCTTGGGCACTGTCCCTGCGCTCTTCCAATCAAGACGAGCATTCTACCGCTTGAGCCACAGTGCAACTTCCGGTTTACTAAAGGTTTATTATAGATAAGCCTCACAGACTTTACTGCCCGGGCTGGCTTTGAACTGGGATCCTCAGATCTCAGCCTGCTTAGTAGCTAGGATTACAGGCGTGAGCCACTGGCATCTGGCTTAGTAACCTATTTTCTAACAAAGATAAAGTGAAATATTATGAGTGTCCACAATAATATTGGGAAATTTTCCTAGAATTAGTAGACTAAGTGCTGGTATTTTAGTCATAAAATAGAATAAGGTAATTTGATAGGGTGGGAATGGGCCGTAGGCTAAAGCTTACCATGTATGCAATGTTAGACTAGTAATTCCAATTCTGAAGACTTCAATATCATCATCTGATAATTAAAAATAGAAGTAGTTCCAATTTATGGGATTATTGTGAGGATTAAATTAGATAACGTAAAGTACTTGGAAAAACAATCAGCATTTGATACTTTATACCTGTTATTTTATCATGTGATGAATTCTAACATTTTTAATGTGATATTTATATTGTGTCTATTTAGGATATGCAATGTGATGTATTGATATTCATTGCATTGTTCACTTTCCTGTCATTATGAGGAAAATACCTGCAAAGATATTTTTTGAGGAGGAAACTATTATATTGTCTCATGGTTTAAGAGAACGCAGTTTAAGGTCAGATGTCTCCATTGTTTTTAATTGTATTTTAATTAAATAGTGGTATGAAGGAATTTCCATTCAACAAATCAGTTTATAAGTACAATAGATGTATACATAACGTTCCACATCCTTCCAAAGCTCACCCCATTTTAATTTTTTCTAGATTCATACTATCTGCATTGAATATTATGCCTTCACTCTCTTCCTCTATAACTCTCTTTATTCCTTCCCTTTGACTTCCCCTCATATCTTCCAAGTGATAGTTTCCTGGTATTCATTTTGTTAGATTAAAAGTTCAATTTTATTTTATAAGAAATTACACCTTTTAAATACTCCTCTGCAAATAGCATTCTTTGGTTAATACTGTTGTGTAAAGTTGTGTAATAGTGGCCTAAAGTTCTAGCTTCCAAATACGCGACAGAACATGGTTCCTTTGTGTGTCTGATTCAGATTTAGTTTACTTAACATATTTTTAGATCTATCCATTTCTATGCAAATGATGTAACAATCTTCATAATGGATGGGTGCAATCCAATTGTGTATATGTGCCACACTTCTCCAACCATCCCTCTGCCAAAGGGCATCTTGTCTGTTTCCATAACTTCACTAAGGTGAATAGTGCAACAGTGAACATGGTTATGATAGTGATTTTACTCTAACTTTTTGGAAGAATTCATGACTATCTTTCTGGGAGCAATACTCTAACCAATTTTCCAGAATAAGCACATCGCTCCCTTCATCTCCATCACAACTTTTTGCAACTCCTCAAAAACACAACTACCACCTACAGGTCTCAATAAGCTAAAACAACACTGTGCCCATATTCTTCCAATAAATTTTTTCATAATTTTACACATAATTTAGTGAAAGCCTTCTATGTACTTTCCTAATGTGGGAATGAGGGACATGACAATAGAGTAAAAGTAAGAAAAATGCAATTTAATTAGCTATTAGAATATTTACAATCATTTTCAGATCTAACTCGTAACCTCACTTACTATTATTTTAATCTTTATTTGATTACTTAATCTATCCCCTAAATTATAACAGGTGATTTAAATACAAAGGCAAAAATGTGGTTTGATTTTGACACTCATATGTGAGGATGCACAATATGGACAAATACATGGATTAGAATTAATAGCCAATATCAATTTTGTTAAAGTAAAGATGGTTTTCCCAAACTGATTCTCACAACTCATATTCAAGTCAACAACAAGAAACATGTGACACTTCCCTTTGTTTTGCTCCTCATTATGTTTTGTTTCCATTTTATTTTATAATCAAGGATGATTTCATAAATCTATTGTAGATACAGAAATATGTAAAATATTTCTATCTGTATGCATTGATATATACATACACACAAATACTGTACAGTTTATAATGAAATTTATACATTCTGTAACTATACAATTTACTAAATTATTAAAAACATCGACGGCTCATGCCGGAAATCCTGGTTACTTGGGAGGCTGAGACCTGACAATCATGGTTTGAAGCTATCCTAGGCAGGAAAGTCCATGAGCCTCTTATCTCCAAGCAAACACCAGGAAATCAGAATTGGAACTGTGGCTCAAAGTTGTAGAGTAGTAGCCTTGACGGAAAAAGCTCAGGGACATCACCCAGGCTCTTAGTTTAAGAACTACAATCTAATAAAGAAAATCTATTTAATTTACAACTGTGTAAGTAGAGTATTTCCATCACTCAAATGCACATCCATGCTCATTTGCAAGGTAACTCTGTTATGTCTGGAGTACCTCATAACATTATCAGTTAAGTAGAAAGCATTGCAAGGTGGGTTCACTCTATCTCTCATATGGATTTTTCTCCAGTCAAAAACTCAAATCTTACAATTATTCCAATTATTTAAAGTCATAGCTTTTTTCTTTAATACCCATAATATTAGAGTTTGAATTGAGTGCCTTGTGTCTCCTAAATGGGTGTTCTTACCACTTTGTCATGCCCCCAGCCCTAAATTATCATGATTAATTTTCAGATAGAATCTGGCTTCCTACTTGTGTATGATCTTGAGCTCAGCTCACTTTATGTTTTTCTTCCTGGAATTTAGAATAGCAGGTCTTGGCATTGTGTACAGATCTTTCTGTCCAGTCGGGGCTTTAACCACTATCCTCACAACAAGTACACTCCCACATAGTCAGGATTTTCATAAGCTTATCATAGCTGATTTTTTTTAAAAAAATCTTTGCATTTCCTGCTGATCATATATTATATGAAGATAATAAAACTACAGATGCTTGCCAGGAGGAGAAAAATCTATTACTAATTGTTTCACAGAGGCTTCCCTTCTAGTGAAAGAAATATATTGCTTGATGCAGGATTTCACACAGTCATATTGCTAGGAAGAACCTTAAACAATTATCTAACACTACAGAGTTTAGGGAGATGAATTGACCTCCTGAATAATTTACTTTTAGATGAAATAAAAGCAGGCTTCCAAAAAGAGAACAGACTTTAGAGAAACATGATGAGTTGTATGTAAATAGGTGCTTATCTGATTTTGTTAATTGGTGAACTAATACAGAGAAATAAAGTACAGCAAAGAGAAAAAATAAAGAACTCTCCATTGAAATACTCATTTGTGTGTGTGTGTGTGTGTGTGTGTGTGTGTGTGTGTGTGTGTGTGCGCGCGCGCACTCGTGCCTGTACTCACACGCACATGTGCATGTGCTTATGCATGCATTCATCATTCCCGAGGTTTGATAGTGCCTAGGCACTATCCCTAAGCTTCTGTACCCAAGGATAGTGGTCTACCACTTGAGCCACTGCTGCACTATTGGTTTTTTGGAAAAATTGCATGTATTTTCATGACTGGACTGGCTTTGAACAGTGGTCTTCAGATCTCAGCCTCCTGAGTAGCTAGCTAAGCTGATTCAGCCTTTGAGTAGCTAGTTAAAATTCTGCCTGTTTTCTATGCTTCACTGCTCTTTTATTCTTTCCATGAGGTAATCACAAGCCTAAGTCATATATATGTCTAAGTTCTTTAAAAATACTCTTACTGCTTGGCACCAGGGGCTCCTGTACTCTTAACTACTTAGGAGATTTAAGAACAGAACCCAGGCTTCTTTCTCAATCTATAGCTGGGTGCGTTGGATCATTTCCACCATCCTGCACTATCTAGAGACTAAGATTGGAAATACTGAGGATTCAGGCCAGCCAAGGTAGGAAACTAGACAATTTGTTGTGCAACTCTGATGCCATTGATGATGGGAAGGCTAAAAGGACAGATCAGGTGCATGTTCTTGTGGAAAGGGAACACCTATCCTAAAATTAACCACTGATATGATGACAGCCTAGCAAGAACAATACCCCAAGTTGAAATCCCCACAATTTCCCACAACCAGAATAAGTATATGCATTAACATCCAAAAACATTGTACAATATGTTGTTTGCTGTAATATCATCTTTATCTGATTATCATATGATGTGACAAAATAGTTTCTTCATTAAACTTGTGATATATTTAAAAAGACCTAGAACATTCTTTCTCACTTATTATGTTCAAACAAATGGCAAATTGCCTCATTTCTTACATATTTGACTACCACTAAAAATTCATCTAATGATTATTATAGTAATATATTCTCATTACGTTACTATGTAACAGTTTTTAAACTTTTTGTTTCTCTGAAGTTTAAGTATATAAATAGTTTCATCAAAGTATATTCCTTCCGTACTTGGGGCAGATTTTTATAAAGATTTTAAACAATGGCTTCTAAGAATACTTAATTGGTATACTGTTTGGTTTATTTTAATATCAATTTAATTTTATTGTAATTGTAATGTACAGAAGGGATACAGTTACATAAATAATATAATGTGTATATTTCTTATGGAAGGAACATGGTTATCCGCGACATCGATTTTTTTAACTCAAAAACAGCTTTTGCTGTTGTTATTGATCAATGGGTCCTTTTGCTTTCTTTGTTCATGCATTTTTTATTATAAAATTGATATACAGAGGGTTTACTGTTACTTAAGTCAACTACAGAGTAAACTTCATTTTATATTCTAAATTTCAAAATTTGAACTTAATTACTTATTTTTTTTTCTTTCATTAGGGTAATTGTTTTTTCAGAGTTGTAGGAGTAGTTAATTTAATTTTGCATGGTTTCTACACATGTAAATTATTCAGACACATATATTTTGCTTTTAAAATATTTAACATATGAATATTTAAAATTATTTTCTTAATTTTTATATGGATGGTGAATTTAAATAAATTTATTTTCTTAAAGTTCTAAACATATTTTTTCAGGTAACAAATAATTACTGTATTTTCAAGAATCACATACTTTATTAAGAAATGAATCATTACCAGGTTAATTTTTGTAAATATTTGTACTTGAACGATAAAAAAAAGTTTGAACTGGGCATGGTGATTTTTTAAATTTTTTTTTTATTTTTTATTGTGAAAATACTGTACAGAGGGGTTACAATTACATGGGCAAAATAATGAGTACATTTCCTTTTTTTTAATTTAAATTTTAATTTTTTGTGAACATATTGCACAGAGGGTTTACAATTACATGGGCAAGATAATGAGTACGTTTCTTATCAAACATTGCAGCCTCCTCCTTTGTTGACCCTTCACATCCCTTCCAAGCCTCCCCCCCCTTCCCGGTCCCCCAGCGAATCCTTCCACCGCCCCCGCACCAAAGTTGTAAAGTTCGTTTTCGATATAACAACTAGTACTTCTCATTGTTGGAACAGGTTCACCTGTATCCTTAAACGTCTTGTTTTTCCCCATCTCCTCCACAAATTATACCGACATCAAATATAGTGAAAGCAGGGGTTATACCATGTCGGAGGGACATACAAAACAACAAAGACATAATCTTATAAATGCGTTAGAAACAAATGCATGAAAGAAAAAAAACATTAAAATACATATCTAAGGGTTCATTTTCCTAACATCACATTATCTGACCTTTTCGGCTTGACTCATACATATACTAGATATTGCAAATAAGGGAAACCATGGGACCTATGTTTCTTTGGGCTTTTATTACTTCACTTAATATAATTTTTTCCAAGTCTTTTCATTTCCTAACAGATGGGGCAATGTCATTCTTTCTGATGTAGGCATGGAATTCCATTGTGTATATATACCACATTTTCTTGATCCATTCCTCTGCTGAGGGGCATCTGGGTTGGTTCCATATCTTAGCTATGGTAAATAATGCTGCAATAAACATAGTTGTGCTGGTAGTTTTAGTGTGGTCTTGTTTGTAAACATTTGAGTAAATGCCCCAAAGTGGGACTGCTGGGTCATCAGGGAGCTCTATGTGGAGTCTTTTGGGGAACCTCCATACTACTATCCAAAGTGGTTGAACAAGTTTACATTCCCACCAACAATGAAGTAAGGTTCCCTTCTGTCCATATCCTCTCCTGCATCTGTTGTTGTTAGAGTTCTTGATTTTTACCATTCTAACTGGAGTGAGGTGGTATCTCAATGTTGTTTTCATTTGCATTTCTTTTATGGCTTGGGAGGTTGAGCATTTCTTCATGTGTCTATTGGCCATCCTTCTTTCTTCTTCAGAGAAGTTTCTCTTTAAGTTTTTAGCCCACTTATTTATTGGGCAGTTCTTTCTTTGAGGATTTGTTGTTGGGTGATTTAATTTTTTGAGTTCCATGTATATTTTAGATATGAGACCCTTGTCTGTTGTATGGCTAGTGAAGACCTTCTCCTAATCCATGGGCTTTCTATTGATCTTGCTAGCTATGTCCTTTGTCATGTAGAAGCTCTGCAACTTCATGCAATCCCAAACTTTCTTTGATTTGTTGTGTTTCTGGGTCTCTATTAAGAAAATTTCGGCCTGCTCCAAGGAGACCTAGGGTTTCTCTTATTTCATCCTGTAATGTTTTCAGAGTGTCTGCTTTGACTCCGAGGACTTTGATACATTTGGAGTTGATTCTAGTACAGGGTGATATATAAGGATCTAGCTTTAGTTTTCTAAAGTAGTTAACCAATTTTGCCAGCACCAATTACTGAAGAGGCTGTCTTTCTTCCATGCTATTGTTTTAGCTCCCTTATCGAAGATTAGATGGCTATAGGTCTGTAGGTTCATTTTGGGTTTTCAGTTGTATTCCATTGTTCCTGAGCTCTGTTCTTATGCCAGTACCAAGCTGTTTTGATTATTGGATTTGTAGTAGAGTTTGAAATTTGGTATTGATATTCCTCCAGCAGTGTTCTTTCCATTGAGGAGAGTTTTTGGTATTCGGGGTCTTTTATTGTTCCATATGAATTTTTGGATTGCCTCTTCTATTTCCTTGAAGAATGAGGTTGGAATTTTGATAGGTATTGCGTTGAATTTGTGGATAGGCTTGGGCAGTATTGCCATTTTCACGATATTAATCTTTCCAATCCAGGAGCATGGGATGTTTTGCCATTTTCTAAGTTCTGTTTTCATTTCCTTTTTCAAGTTTTTAAAGTTTTCATCATAGAGGTCCTTCAATTGCCTAGGTATTTTATTTTTTGTGGGGCTATTACAAATGGAGTTGCTTTCCTAATTTTAGCCACACTTTTCTCATTGTTGGCATACAGAAAAGCCATTGATTTTGGAGGGTTAATTTTATACCCTGCTACTTTTCCAAAGTTTTGAATCAGCTTGAGTAATTTGGGAGTGGAGTCTATGGGATTCCTTAAATACAAGATCATGCCGTTTGCAAAGAGGGAGAGTTTTATTTCTTCTTTCCCTATTTGGATATCCTTTATGTTTGCATCTTGTCTTATTGCTGTAGCTAGGCATTCTAATACTAGATTGAAGAGAAGTGGAGAGAGTGGACATCCTTGTCTTTTTCCTGAGTTATGAGGAAATGGCGTTAGATTTTCACCATGAAGTATAATGCTGGCTGTAGGTTTGTCTTATACAGCCTGTATTGTATTTAGGAATGTTACATGGGTTCCTAAATTTTCCAAAACCTTCACCATGAAGGGGTGTTGGATCTTGTCGAATGCTTTTTCTGCATCTATTGAAATAACCATGTGGTTCTTATGCTTGCTCCTGTTGATGTGATGAATAATATTATTTGACTTGCATATATTGAACCAGCTTTGCATCCCTGAAATGAATCCTGTTTGATCGTTGTGTATGATTATTTGGATGAATTGTTGAAGTCGATTGGCCAAAATTTTGTTGGAAGTTTTGAATCAATGTTCCTCAAAGAAATGGGTCTAAACTTCTCTTTCCTTGATGAGTCCTTGCCTGGTTTGGGGATGAGGGTTTTGATGGCTTCATACAATATCTTCGGTAGTGAACTTTCTGTTTCAATTTCATTCAAGAGTTCGAGGAGTATTGGTGTGAGCTCTGCTTTGAAGGCCTTTTAGAATTTCTCTGTAAAATCATCTGGTGCTGGATTTTTTTTAGCTGGAAGGTCTCTTATTGCTGTTTCTATTTCAATGCTTGATATGGGCCTTTAAGCTGGTTTAACTCATCTTGGTTTAGTTTTGGCATGTCAATATTGGCTAGGAATAGGTCCATTTCTGTCAAGTTCTCAAACTTATTAACCTAAAGTTTTGAGATGTATTCCCTCATTATGTTCTGAATCTTGATTGTTTCTGTGGTGATGTTTCCATTCTCAACTCTGAGTTTATTTATTTGGGTGTGTTATCTTCTTTTTCTGATAAGATTTGCTTAGGGTCTGTCAAATTTGTTAAGTTTTTCGAAGAACCAACACTGTTTTGTTGATTCTTTCTATAATTTTTTTTGGATTCTAATTCATTTAATTCTGATTTAATTTTAATATTTTCTATCTGTCTACTGGTTTGGGATTTATCTTCCTGCTCTTTTTCAAGGAGGTTTAGATGTGTCATTAAATTGTTAGTTTCAGATCTCTCCAATTTGTTGATGTAGGAGCTCAGAGCTATAAACTTGCCTCTGAGTACTGCCTTTGCTGTGTCCCAGAGAAGCTGGTAATTTGTGTGTTCATTTTTGTTGAATAGCATGAACATTTGAATTTCCTTTCTAATCTCTTCCATGACCCACTTGTGATTCAGCAATGTGTTGTTCAGCCTCCATGTGTTACCGGATTTTCTTTGGTGGCTTATGGTGTTGAGTTCTAATTTTATTCCCTTGTGGTCAGAGATAATGCAAGGTATCACTTCAATTTTTCTGAATTTAGACAAGTTTGCTTTGTGGCCTAAAATGTGGTCTATTTTAGAAAATGTTCCATGTGCTGCTGAGAAAAACATGTATTCTGATGCTGCTGGGTGAAATGTTCGGTAGATGTCTATTAAGTCTAGTTGATCTATGCAGCTGTTTAGATCTACGGTTTCTCTGTTGAATTTTTGCCGAGTTGATCTATCTAGTGGGGAGAGTGGTGTGTTAAAATCCCCAACAATTAATGTCTTTGGATTTATGTGGGATTTGAGGGAAAGTAATGTTTCTTGGATAAATTTGGGTGCTCCATTGTTTGGCCAATAGATATTCAGAATTGTAATATCCTCCTGAAGGAGAGATCTTTAATTAGTAAGTAGTGACCTTCTTTATCTCTTCTCACAAATTTTAATTTGAAGTCTATTTTATCTGATATTAGGATTAGAACTCCCGCCTTTTATGGGGGCCATTTGCTTGGTAGATTTTACTCCAGCCTTTTACATTGAAAATATGCTTGTTTTTATGGGCAAGATGTGACTCCTGAAGGCACCAGATATAAGGATCGTGTTTTTTAATCCAACTAGACAGTCTATGTTGCTTAATTCGAGAGTTAATGCCGTTAATGTTGATAGATAAGACTGAGAGGTACTTGGGAGTTCCTGCCATGTTATCCACCTTCTTGGGGGCTGCGAAATCTGGGTTTTTCCTATGGTTCTTTGATTCTCAGTTTGGGTGCAGTTTCTTGGCTTTAATTGTGGTCTTGTTGCTTTTCTATGTGTAGGACATCTTTAAGAATCTTTTGTAGAGCTGGTTTGGTGGAGATGTATTGTTTCAATTTTTCTTTGCTATGGAAGGTTTTTATTTGGCCTTCAGTTATGAAGGAGAGTTTAGCTGGGTACAGTATTCTTGGTTGATAGTTGTTTGTTTTTAGGGCATGGCATACATCATTCCAGGCTCTTATTGCTTTGATTGTCTCTGCTGAGAAAACTGAGGTGATTCTAATTGGTTTCCCTTTATAGGTGATTAATCTTTTCTCCTTCACAGCTTTAAGCATCTTTTCCTTGGTCTGGGTTGATCCTGTGTGGATTATAATGTGACAGTGGGATGTCCTATTCTGGTCTGGTCTGTATGGGGTTCTAAATGCTTCTTGTTTCTGAATAGGCCTATCTTTTTGCTTGTTTGGGAAGTTCTCTACTAGGATCCTGTTAAACAAATTTCCTAGACCATTAACTTCTGTTTCTAGGTGGTCCTCTACACCCATTATTAGATTAGGCCTTCTGATGGTGTCTTACAAGTATTGGATAGATCTATCATATTTCTTGGACTTGTCTTGGATGGTTGTATGTTCTTTCTCTATATTATCTAGGCTGTTTTCAATCCCTGAGTCGATGTTCTGCATGGTCTAACCTATTGTCAAGACTTTCTATTTTGTTTTTTATTTTTTTCCTTCTAATTGGTCAGCTTTGATGGCTTCAAATTCTTTGTTGAAGCTTTGTTTCAGATCTTGTATGAACTTCTTTGCTTCCTTAATTTGGTGTTCAGTATTTATTCTCAAATCACTTAGTTGATTGTTTATGTTTTCCTTGGACTGCCATTCCTTCTGTTGGGTTCCATTCAGCATTCCCTTTGTGGTCTCCCTGACTTCCTTCTGCTCTTTGTTAATGGATCCCATTTACGCCTTTAGTGATCATTGTGTATTCTCTTCCTGCTCTCTCAATTCCTGTATTACTCTTTGCTTAGCTTCCTCCCACTCCCGTTCATACCTTTCCTGTAGTTTTCTTTGAGTGTTCTCAGCCTGTTCATGCCTTTCTCTTTGAGTCTTCTCAAGCTGCTCACTCAAATCCTGTATCAGTTTTTGAGTAGCTTCCTCACGCTCAAGATACTCCTGTATAAATCTTTGGATTGCCTCCTCTCTCTCCCTATCACACTCATACAGAGTCCTTTGTATGTTTTCAATCTTTTCATTTATCATATTTGCTAGCAGTGTTTGTAGAGCTATTTGGAAACTCCCCTCTGAATTATTCATTATCTCTTCTGTCCCCTGATTATCAAGTTTGTGAATTGAGATACCTAGATTTGCCATTTTTCTTGTGTTTTTACGGCTTACTCTGCACATTTGGGATGAAAATAGCACCAGTTTTGTGCTAGACCACTATCTTAAGGCAAGAATCAACCAAAGTCTGAATTTGCACAGTCAATAGTCTACAGATACAATCAAGTTCAACAGATACATCTATTCAACATCAAACAACTATATATTAATGGGCTACGAACCACAAAGAAGAATTTGGGAAACCAGAAATTATTAGGTTTAGGGAGAGGTGTGGGTAAAAAATAGGAATAGAGTGATGTGGGAAGGCACAGGGAGAGTTAAGTAAGTCCTAATCCCAAAGAAGGAAATAGGTTGGGTAGGATGAAAGTTGCGAGAGAAAGAAAAAGAAGAAAGAGAAAGGGAAAAGAGACCAGAAAAAATAGAAAAGTAAAAATTATTATTATTATGCAGATTACAAAAACAATCTTTTTAGAGAAGAACGTGAATATGAGAGAAGGGGGGGATATAAAGGAGATGTGAAAAACTTAAAAATAAAAAT